>NW_024395977.1:17419201-17466942 GCF_016617805.1 Bactrocera tryoni
CAGGAATAAAGGGATGTTAGACTTATTCCAGTGTGAGAGCGCCTCAAAATTAGCGGTTTTTATAACATTTTCCATTATGGCCAGATTGAACAAAATTATAACTTTGGGCATTTATCAACCCAATACCCAACATTTAGTACGAAGAAAAATTACTAAATAGTATAATAAATATATGGAGGAACTATTTAAATCTTTTTAAAGAATATTATAACAACTGACTTTTGTTCTTTCAACACCCAATAATAGGATTTAAGCTTGTTAGCTCTCAATAATTAAATGTTTTTAATCATTTTTCATTGAAAATAAAACTACATATGATGCTTCAAATTACAAAACGTTTCATCAAATACCTTTAAATTTCACAAATTTATTTAACTTTCATTGTTTTACATTTTTTATAAGTGGTCTTGAACGATGCAACAAATCCCTCCGTTTACATATTTTTTTGGTAAGGTTTCAATCTGGCCATCGCTCGTTTCCAATTGCTAAACGTCAAAACCTCCTGAACTCGATCAACTGTCAGAGTTTAGGTGCTTTTGACGTTTAGCAATTGATCTCTCACTTCCAGTGAGAGAGGAGTTAAACATCTCTTTATCTCTGCCGCGTTGCTTGCTGTTGGTAGAAGTGAACACGAGTCCACTACTAATCTCCAAAAAGCTGTAAATAAAGTCGTACAATGGGCAAAGAAATGGCAGATAAAACTTAATGAAGCTAAGTCTGTACACATTGTTTTCACATACAACAAGATACAGCACTTACCAATTCTCATAGACGGTGTACGAATACTCGTACCGTACTTTAATTCTGCTAAATACTTAGGAATGAAAAATGAAGGAAAAAACAAACGTAAGGAGCTGGACATGCGACTCAAAAATTATAACTAATTATCAAAGCGCCTTGGTATTGTAGATGTGCTGATATAGAGAAATATTAAAAATTGCAACAGCACATAGTGCAAGATTACTACAGCATTGTAACGAAGAAGTAGCTATGTTAACTTCTAGAGATGGACCACCAAGACGACTCAAACGCCTCAAACCCAGAGATCTGTCAAATTAGCCAAAACTCTCATAGTAGTTTTGTGATTTTGTAATTATATGTTTAAGTCCTATTCAAGTTGCTTGTTAGTCCTTTCTTTTATTTGAACTAGTTGCAATGTATAAACAAAATAAAAAAATAAATAAAAAATCTCACAGATTGACCGATTTTTTTGATCAAAAGTCAGCTATAGGTACTGAGGTCCAAATATTCGGTAAATAGGGCTTGAGCAGTTTTTGTTGGATATATATATGGAAAGTAGGCGTGGTTATAGTCTGATTTTGACCATTGTCATACTGTGACATAGGAATATGAGAAGAATTCCTCGTACTAAATTTTGTCGAAATCGATAAGTCTGGTCCCGAGATATTTGATTTCACCAAAACGAATGCGGTGCCACGCCCAACGTCAAACTTTCATACCGGTTCCCATAAAGCCATCTCATACCATCCTGGAGGTAAAGTTTAATGTTTCTGGCGTAATTACTTATACTTACAGTTATATGCTGAATGAGAGGGGTTATCTTCCGATTTCTTCCATTTTTGCACTGCCAGTAGAAGTTCTTATGCTATTTGTGCTGGGTGAACTCAGTTAAGAACTCAGATATTACGGTTTTATATATATAATTTAAAGCTTAGTTATGGCACTTTGCTGGTTTCGGCTAATGGCGTTTTGTCGCAGTGGCAGTGGCCTAATTACGCCCATTTACGACTCGTATTTTTTTCTGTACTAAGGGACCAGCATGCCAAGATCATCAAGATATCTCAATTTTTACTCAACCGCATATTATTTTTATACTCTCGCAACAAAATTGCTAAGGAGAGTATTATAGTTTTGTTCACATAACGGTTCTTTGTAAGTCCTAAAACTAAAAGAGTTAGATATACCAAAGTGATCAGAGTGACGAGTAGAGTTGAAATCCGGATGTCTGTCTGTCCCTCCGTCTGTCCGTCCGTCCGTGCAGGCTGTAACTTGAGTAAAAATTGAGATATCATGATGAAACTTGGTACACGTATTTCTTGGCTCCATAAAAAGGTTAAATTCGAAGATGGGCAAAATCAGCCCACTGCCACGCCCACAAAATGGCGAAAACCGAAAACCCATAAAGTGTCATAACTAAGCCATAAATAAAGATATTAAAGTGAAATTCGGCGCAAAGGATGGCATTAGGGAAGGGCATATTTGGACGTAATTTTTTGGAAAAGTGGGCGTGGCCCCGCCCCCCACTAAATTTTTTGTACATATCTCGGAAAGCACTATAGCTATGTCAACCAAACTTTATAGAGTCGTTTCCTTCAGGCATTTCCATATACAGTTCAAAAATTGAAGAAATCGGATAATAACCACGCCCACCTCCCATTCAAAGGTTATGTTGAAAATCACTAAAAGTGCGTTAACCGGCTAACCAAAAACTTCAGAAACACTAAATTTTACGGAAGAAATGGCAAAACGAAGCTGCACCCTGGCTTTTTTAAAAATTGAAAATGGGCGTGGCGTCGCTCACTTATGGACCAAAAACCATATCTCAGCAACTGCTCCACCGATTTCAATGAAATTCGGTATGTAATATTTTCTTAACACCCTGATGACATGTACGAAATATGGGTGAAATCGGTTCACAACCACGCCTTCTTCCAATACAACGCTATTTTGAATTCCATCTGATGCCTTCTCTGTATAATATATACATTAGGAACCAATGATGATAGCGGAATGAAACTTTACACAAATACGGTATTTGAAAAATATGTAAATGACGGATAATGAAATCTCGATTATCACTTTATCATGCGAGAGTATAAAATGTTCGGTGACACCCGAACTTAGCCATTCCTTACTTGTTTATTTTAACATCATCACTGATGCTTGATGTTTAGAAGAACAAACTACGCGAGTTCAATATAGTGTAAAATTGTGGTTTTATACGGATTTCGGGGTAAAAATGGGTATGTATGGATAGGGGAGGACCTGCAGATCAAGAATATATATATATATAGTCACGTATTCTGCCATACATACAATATTTTGCTTAATGCTCAAATACTCTAAGTGCGGCTACGGCAAAAACAACACTCACAACAACATTTCCACACAAAGAATTTAGATAGCTATGCTATGCAAAACTGCTTTGTTGGCAGTTTTGGTTCATATTTCAACAGAATATTTAGTTTGGCAAAACAACACTTACAATAACATCTCAACAAAAAGAATTTTGATAGCTATGGCAAAACTGCTTTATTGGCAGTTTTTGGTTCATATTTTAACAGAAAATTTAGTTTCTTTCCTGCGGAGAATAAAATGAAAAGTCAGTCTTAAGTCACCTCCCAATTAATAGAGAAGCTCTTAAGCTTTTAAAAACAATTTTTGAGTTTTTTAGTTTTATTTTTGTTTATGTGTATGGCATAGGGCCATAATACGTAAGGGGCGCAGTCGGTCGTGATAACTTCAATGTTATCAGAAAAACCACGCTTATAGACGCCCACGCGACGGTTAATATCGTGCTAAGTTCTAACAGAATCTTCGACAATAGTGCGACACCGTATAACGCAAAGTCTATTACGGCATAGATAAAACCTGAATAAAAATCAGGAAGACGCTACAGAATTCGGGAGAGGACGTAAATCCAAAAGGTTACCTCAATAAAACCACGAAAGTGCTGCAGTGCAACTAAATTAAGAATAAAACGAATAAAATTAAGAAATCAACAATTAGGAATCTTAAAGCAAATAAAATTAAGAAATCAACAATTAAAAATTTCAACAAAGTAAAACAAATTAAAAATAAAACAAATAAAAGTAAGAAATCAACAATTAAGAATTTCAACCAAGTGAAATAAATTAAGAAACAACATATAACAACAACAAATAAAACAAAATGCCAGACCATGAAGCAGCATCGTCGGCTCTCTCAGACAGCAACATGAGCCAGGTCGCATACCAGATTGCTAATGTTGAGAAGTTCGAAGGAGATCCAAATAGTTTGTACACCTTCATTAGCCGAATCGACTACATATTGGGACTTTATGTTACCGCAGACGCACGCCAACAGCAGATCCGGTTCGGACATATCGAGCGCGGTATCAGTGGAGATGTTATGCGCTGCATTGGAGTTAATGAAATGAGAACTTGGGCAGACCTCAGACGACAGCTAATTCTAAACTACAAGCCCCAGACCCCAAACCACATCTTTCTAGAGGAATTTTGGAGGACCCCATACAAAGGCAATGTACGAGCATTTTTGGAGGAAGCAGAGAGCCGCAGGCAAACACTAACCAGTTAGCTTGAATTAGAACAAAATTCTGAAGAAAAAACATTATACCTTAGATTAATTAAATCAAGCATAGAATCTCTAATAGATAAGTTTGCCCCGCACATTTATTTAAAAATCAGAAATCATAACATACCAGATTTGCGAACACTTATAAATCTCTTACAGGAAAAAGGTATTTATGAACAGCCTAATTATTCAAATACAAATTTTCAGAAACAAAACTCTTCTGATAAGCCGAAAAAATTTTAAAACCATAACACCAATCAAATCAACTTTAACACCCATAAATATCCAACACCTTTCCAACCAATTTATCATTCACCAATATCATACCCTACTTGGCGAATGCTACTATTTTATCAACAATCATATCAACACCCAATACCCAACTACCCTAAACCAAATTTCCAACCTTATCCAAATTATAATCCTCAAACAAACCAACAACCACCAAACACACCTCGAACTAACCCAATCAACAATCAGCTACATTAGTCGAACTCCTAACGAACACGAAATCAATTACAGTACAATTGAAAAGGAACTATTGGCAATTGTATGGGCCACAACAACTTTTCGTCACTACCTACTGGGAAGACACTTTGAAATATCTAGTGATCACCAGCCTCTAAGCTGGTTATACCGCATGAAAGAGCCAAATTCAAAGCTAACCCGATGGAGGGTCAAACTGTCCGAGTACGATTTTGACATCAAATACATAAAAGGAAAAGAAAACCATGTGGCGGACGCTTTGTCTCGAGTAAAACTGGAGGAGACATATTTTAGTGAACAGATCCAGCACAGTGCAGAAGAAGAAAACGGTGACTTGATTTTTGTAACACAAAACCAATTAACGTATTCAACAGACAAGTAATATTTTCTAAAGGTTCACCAAACATCAAAACTACAACATATTTCAAAAACATCTTTGAAATCTTTTATGACACTATGACCGAAGAAAAAGCTAAAGAGTATTTGATAAACTATTTTTGTGGTAAGAGTAGCGCGTTGTATATCGAAAGCGACGCAGATTTCGAAATCATTCAAACCGCACACAGGGAGATCATAAACAAGAATTATACAAAAATTCTTCGAAGCCTGATTTTGTTGAAAAACGTACCTACTTACGCAGAATTCAAGGAACTGGTCCTGAGTACTCATGAAAAACTTCTACACCCTGGAATTCAGAAAACCACTAAACTCTTCGGTGAAACTTACTATTTCCCTAACAATCAATTACTTATCCAAAACATTATAAATGAATGCCACACTTGCAATTTGGCAAAGACAGAACACCGTAACACAAACATGCCAATGAAAACTACACCTAAACCAGAACATTGCCGCGATAAATTCATGATAGATATTTATTCGTCCGAAGGCAAACATTATTTGAGCTGCATGGACATTTATTCGAAGTTCGCTACGTTGAAACAGATAAGGACGAAGGACTGGATGGAATGTAAAAATGCACTTATGCGCATATTTAACCAACTGGGCAAGCCCAGACTATTGAAGGCAGACAGAGACGGCGCGTTTTGCAGCCTGGCACTTAAACGATGGCTTGAGAGTGAGAAGGTTGATTTACAGCTCAACACGACAAAGACAGGGATAGCAGACATAGAAAGACTACATAAAACAATTAATGAAAAGATCCGCACAATTAATACATCTGACAATGACGAAGCCAAGTTGAGCAAGATGGAAACAATTCTTTACATATACAATCACAAAACCAAACATGACACCACTGGACGAACCCCGGCACACATATTTCTTTACGATGGCCACCCAATACTTGACACTCAGGAAAACAAAGAAAATAAGATAAACAAAATTAACATCGACAAACAAGAATATGAAGTTGACACCAGATACAGAAAGGGCCCCTTACAGAAAGGCAAATTAGAAAATCCCTTTAAACCAAACAAAATTGTAGAACAAACAGACGCTGATCATTACAAGATCACTAACAGAAACAGAGTAATCCATTATTAGAAAACACAATTTAAAAAACATAAGAAAATTAATCAGATCCCAACTCCACAGTACTTGGTGCACAGTAGCATTGCTGCTCATTTTGACTGGCACAGACCACACACAACAAATCCAAATAAATGACATTACCACCAGCTACGGATATCTCCTTTTTTCGGACCAACCAATCCAGATACCATCATCCTTTGAACATCATTGCTTAACCATCAACTTGACACAAATAAACCAGGTAACAGATTACTTTGAAGAAAAGCTGCGTGGCGGTTACCATGCACCACAAATCAAATTTTTATACAATAAACTAAGAAGAGAATTGAATGGGATAAACTTACAACACAAGAGCAGGGAGAAACGTGGACTTTTGAACATTGTTGGCTCATCTTTGAGATACCATACAACTAATAAACACTGGAATGCAAAACATGGAAAACACTATAAACACTCAGAACAAAATTAACGCCCTTTTATACGAACTAATGCAATTTTTGGAATACATTGAAGACATAGAAATGGGAATGCAACTCTCTAGACTAGGACTGTTTAACCCCAAACTATTGAATTATGACAAACTCGAAAACGTTGACAGCCAAAATATTTTAAGCATTAAAACATCCACTTGGATAAATTACAATGATAATCAATTATTAATCCTATCGCACATACCTACTAACTATTTACTAACAAACACACTTAAAATAATCCCCTCCCCAGACCCCAACGGCTATCAGCTAGAATATACAGACACACAATCCTATTTTGAAAGAATGAATAAAGTCTATAATAATGAAAACAAAGAAATAAACAACGAATGCGTCACCAATATTATCAAACGTTTAAATCCAATTTGTAACTTCAAGCCAGTAAACACAAGAGATATAATAAATACATAGAGCCTAATATAATCATTACTTGGAATTTAACCAAAACCAGTCTCATACAAACCTGTCAAAATTCAAACAATAATACAGAAATAGAAGGAAACAAAATGATAAGGGTGACGCAATGAAAAATAGAAATTAATAACATAATCCTAAGTGAAAACCTTTTAAGTCCAGAAATAGACTTAACCCCATTATATACACCGATAAACATAACAAAAATCAAAACTGTACAACACAATGATATTGTCGAACTCATTTCACAAAACAACACTACACTTTATATACTAATAATTATTATAACCACCGCATTTATTTTATTATTTTTATACTCAAAATATGTTACTCAAAATCCATTTGTAAAGCTATATGCAAAATTAAGAAAACAAAATCAGAATATACCGCAGGAAATTGAATTAGAAGAGGCACCATTGCCCACATTGTACCCATCTATCCCAGCCCAAGTATAGGCTTCTCTTTAAGGGAAGGGCAGTGACGTATTCTGCCATACATACAATATTTTGCTTAATGCTCAAATACTCTAAGTGCGGCTACGGTAAAAACAACACTCACAACAACATTTCCACAGAAAGAATTTAGATAGCTATGCAATGCAAAACTGCTTTGTTGGCAGTTTTGGTTCATATTTCAACAGAAGATTTAGTTTGGCAAAACAACACTTACAATAACATCTCAACAGAAAGAATTTTGATAGCTATGGCAAAACTGCTTTATTGGCAGTTTTTGGTTCATATTTGAACAGAAAATTTAGTTTCTTTCCTGCGGAGAATAAAATGAAAAGTCAGTCTTAAGCAGAGATAATGGGATGCCCAACTTATTCCAGTGTGAGAGCGCCTCAAAATAAGCGTTTTTTATAACATTTTCCATTATGGCCAGATCGAAAAAAATAAGAATTTTTGGGCATTTCAAATTAAAACACCCAACATTTATTACGATTGCAAATTATTATATATTGGACTTTTAATATATGACAAAACTACTTAAATCCTTTTTTATGATTTTATGGTATATTAAAACAACTGACTTTTGATCTTTCAATATTTAATAAGGTGAATTATGCCTGTTGGTTCTCAATTATCAAATGTTGTTAATCATTTGTAATTGAAAATTAATTCTATTATGCATCAAATTACAAAACGTTTTATGAAATATATTTAGATTTCGCATTTTCTTTGATTTTCATTGTTTAAAATTTTTATTAGCTATCTCGCATAGCGGCAACAAATTCCTCCGTTTACATATTTTTTTGGTAAGATTTCAATCTGGCCATCGCTCGTTTCCAATTGCTAAACGTCAAAACCTCCCCAATCCAGTCAACTGTCAAAGTTTAGGTGGTTTTGACATTTAGCAATTGTTCTCTCACTTCCAGTGAGAGAGGAGTTGGACATCTCTTTATCTCTGGTCTTAAGTCACCTCCCAATTAATAAAGAAGCTCTTAAGCTTTTAAAAACAATTTTTGAGTTTTTTATTTTTATTTTTTTTTTATGTGTATGGCATAGGGCCATAATACGTAAGTATATATATATAGTTGCCGCTGACTTACGGTTTTTGAGATATTTGCATTTAAAGTTCAAAAAATCAACTATTTAAAATGCGTGTTTCTCCGATTTATAATGCATTTTACACTTATGTATATCTTTAACTTTTATATCCACTAACACTTCACTAATTCGTTTCTAATCATTTATTTTATAATAAGTAAATAAGAAAAAAGAAAGATTATGACGTCATAAATAAATTCATTATCATGTGATGAGTAATGTAAAACTTTCCGAATTCTCATTATCTTGATAAATCCCGGTGTTGGATCGGCCAGGGTTATTTTTTTGAAGCGCGGCCGAAGGCCGCCAATGCTGAAAGGAATTACATGCGGAAAACTAATGTGTTATATATTTCCTGTCATTAGGGTATTATATGTTTTCTTTATTTCTTTTTGTTCTTCTGTAAAATATGAACGTAAGGCAGCACTGATTATTAGTTAGAATGCAACCCTTTTGTTATTGTGTGAACAAAAATAATTGAACAAAAGTTAAATATTGAATAAAAGTGATTTTTGCATTATTTAATATAAAATAAATGGTTAGAAATGAATTAGTGAAGTGTTAGTGGATAAAGTTAAAAATATAACTACAAAATTCATTATATATGGGAGAAACACGCATTTTAAATAGTTGAATTTTTGAACTTTCAATGCAAATATCTCAAAAACCATAAGTCAGCGGCAACTATATGTATATATTTTCTTAATCTGAAGGACCTCCTCTATCCGTACATACCCATTTTAGCCCCGAAATCCGGGGATGCTATTCTAAAATTTACCCATTTTTGTAAAGTAATTAATTATGTTCAAGACAAATAATTGCTGAAATATGAAATTTAAAGTCAAAGCGATTCTCAAATTTCTTAACCAACACATATGTACATACTGGTATGAATGTTTTAATCGATTTCATGGCGACTGATTCGCGGTAGCTTATTGCAAACTCTCGAGCTGTTGGTCATTTCTTTTCTGCCGGCTGGTATTGGCTTAACAGTTGAATCATAGTTTTGAATCGAAGTTGTGATTGTTCTTCTGAGAATAATAATTTTTATACTCGTGCAGCATGTTGTATAATAGAGTATAATAGTTTTGTCCCCTTGTTATTTTTATCACTTAAAGCTAATCCAAATATGGAGATTTATATTTATAACTATATAAATGATTACGAGACGCGTTGTCTGTCTGTCTGTGCAAGCGACAATTTGGATAAAAATTGAGATATTTTAATGAAGCACATGTTCCTTGGCACCCCATGGTAGATATTTTTGGCATAAAACCAACCAATATACATAGATTTTCATCTAAATGTGGGCGGTGCCACACCCATCGTCAAGTTTTAATAGCGGTTGTTACATGTATAAGGAGAGGGCCTTCACGGATGCTAATCATGCACTCTCGTTGAGAATGCTTAATGGATTTTTTCCGATTGAAATTGGCTTAGGAGATACATATGTAAATTAAACTTTTTAGAGGACAGGGCCACGTGCATTTTTTTTTTTAATTTTCAGGACGTAGATGTCTCTTGCTAATGTTATCTCTGTGCCAAATCACAGTTTTATACCCTAATTTAGCACTTGGTTATGTCACGTAATAAGTTTTCGTTTCATGGCGGTTTATCGACTTGGCAATGATTCAATTCGCCCGTTCACAAATTCGTCCTCACTTTGTGTACCAATTTTCATTAGCATATCGACATTTTTACTCAAGTCACAGCTTACACAGACTGACGGACAGACGGCCGACGAACAGTCAGACATCCGGGTTTCAACTCATCTCTTCATCCTGATCATTTATATTTATAACTTTACACGATTATTTTTAGGTGATACAAACAACCTATAGTTGAAAAAAACTATTGTAGTCTGTAGCAACATGTTGCAAGAGTATAAAAATTTTAATAAAATAAATTCAACGGTGGGTGGTAACATTGTTATATAAAATGTGTGTAAAAGTGGTATGACACAGTCATACTCATCCATTGAAACCATATTTGTATAGTAAGTATATAATAAAATTTTAAAGCCTGGTACCTCGGTAAAGCGATATAAAGCGTTGATACATAAGATATCAGTATTTTCTTAGATATATTGTAGAAATATTAAATATATTGTTACTGTTTTCGTTATCCTAATTGATTTTTTCCCAATATATAAAATTGGATAAACAGATGGTTTGAAAAATTCGTACACTAATATAGAATTTTTTTTAGATTCCAATTGATCTGTATTTAATATAGAAAAATATTTACTCTCATAATATTCCATGACCTTTTAAAGTATTCCCAATCTGTTCGTTTATTGCACAAGGCCCCTGTTTTGTCTTTATAGATGACAGTTTAACTAAAGATTAATTAGATTGGAGAATGATCTGAGTTAAGGTCATAACTTGATCGATAAATAGTTCCGGAAGACTTTGCCGAAAAAATCTATCAGGTCTGGATTCTGATGGGAAGCTCGTCGAGAATGCATAATTTGCGGTTACTGCAGTGTCTTATAAAGTTCTCTTCTTTTTGTAATCGTAAGCCTTGAACCACAGTGCGTGTTTTTTACGTTGAAACCTCCAGCCATTACGAATTTTAGATTTGTCTTTTTATTATGTTTTGGTACTCTCAAATTGGATTTGATGCCTTGGAGGACTATACACACTCGTAAGTTAGAGCGGACTTTCAATTTCGTAAATAGTCACTGTTGTAGTTTGAAACTTATCAGTTGCAAGTTTTTCTTCCACCACGGGCGCAATTGCTAGGATAAATTGTATGGCAAGTTTCATAGTTTTTAATTTTAAAATGAGTTTGTGACGTAAAAAGTGTCTCTGGCATCATACATTTTCCGCGTTCAATATTATTTCGATTCCATTTTTATCTTTGATTAACCCATTTGAGTTCTATAGAAGAATTTTTATTGATTTAAACATCGTTGATATTAAAAGTATATTTTCAAGTTTGAATAAGCGATTTCGTAATGAGGTGCTGAGTTCTTGTTTGTTGAGTTTCTGTAAGATCTGTGATAAAATGATGATATTGGATATGTTACATTATTATTTGCTTTTAAGATATGAGCAAAAGTAAATTTTTTTGATGTTTCAGCTACAACTTTAGGAACTTCTTGTTGATGAGGTTCATTGTTTTTTGTTCTAAAATATGCAACACCTTCTACCTTTGGGCTAGACCATATCCTTTTTTGTGGTCAATTGTGTTAGCTCGTATTTTTTGGCAACAAGGCACACTCGATAGTTGGCTGGATGTGCTTCGCCACAGCTAGAGGTTTTACCCTAGGCTGCTGTTTTTCTGGTTTCGAACATTCAGATGTCTTATGTTTACCGGCGCACTTAACGTATCTTGGTTGTTTGCCACAATAGTTTTGTGTGTGGCCAAATGACTGGCAATGTTTGAATTATGGTATCATCTTAAGTTTTATCGGCAACAATTGAATTTAATATAGTTTTGGTTTCGTTAATCTTTTTTATGTTCTTCATGTCGAGGGGAGTTTTAGTTTTTCACGATTTTTGAAAAGTATAAAAAATTAAAAAATGGCGTGGTTCTGAAAAAAAATTTGGTTTTTTTTAACTAAAAAATTTTGGTTTTTTTAAGACCTTTTTCTGAAAGTTTTACACTGTTATAGCCCCTTAATCTCAAAGCTATAGCAATCTATGTATATTCTTACTGGAAGTGCTTTCGACATGCATCTGTAGTCTTCTATGGTTAATTTCTTTTGCAATAGCATATAGTTGTTGATAATTCCTGCCGTTAGCATCTTCAGGCAGCATAATAGGTGGTGCCGCGAACTATTTTTTTGGTGTAAGCGGTTTTAATGTGGCTGCATTTGCTTTTTCCGGAAGATCAGGAGAATGCTCCGTTTTTCGTTTTTTAGCTGGTTTTTTTAATTCCTTTCAGTTTATCTAGCTAATTCTTCTTCATCCGTAGAGAATTTAACCCTTTTTTTCCGAATTCGGAATTTTGTTTACATCGGTAGTCTTAAGCTTCAGTTTTTCGACTTTTAGAGTGTTTACTTCTAACTGTAATGGAAAAAGTTATAACGCTCTCACATTTTTTTTTTATTTTTGTAATTTTTCAACAAAATTATTTAATTTTTATAACACGCAAAATTGTTCACTCTTTCAACAAGCAGAGTTGCTACTGCAAAAATTTGAAGTCAATTTCAATTAACCGGAAAATAGAATTCATATTGGGAATATGAGGAATAAGCGAACATATAGATTGCTTCTTTAATTTTTGGAACTACTTGTATACCATGATTTTAAGGCCTTTTGTCACTTATGGAGCGAGCTTCCAAGGCAACGCGGTCTTCGGTAGGCCTTATAATACGTATATCGCTCGCCTGTGTATGCGCTTCAGGGGCAATACATATTTGACATAAAGTCAACTAAAGGGTAGGAAATCATTATATTAAGGATGGATAACGAAAGAAAACATGCAGCAAATTACAAGTTCGGTCAAGACAGATAAATCAATTCGACTCCTCATCCTGTTAATTTTTATAAGCATAATTCTATGTCCATGGCGATCAATTAAAAATGTTACAAATAACTTAAAAAAAAGGGTTTTTTCCATATAAAAAGCTGGAATAAAGTTTTTCGATAAGATCAGCTGTTCCGTAAAATTTTTCGAAAATATATAAAAGACGTTACAACCGCAAAAGAATGCTTAAAGTCAGAATTACAGGCTTGCATTTTCAGGGATTATTTTTTCAAAAATAAATTTTTTTATGTGTCTGCGAAGACATAAAAAAGTTTTAAATGAAACACTCTAATATACATACATATATACATTTTTATATACACCAGGTGTGCCGGCATGAAATGACCGTTTTTCTGTAAAAATTAAATACTAATTTTTAATGCGAAAATAAACAATTTTTTCAAAGTAATAATCATTGCTTTTTACACTTTGACCTAGTTTCTGGCAGTTTGTGAATACCATGCCAATAGAAATGTTCGTCTTTTGAAGCAAATCAATCAAACACCCAATTTTCGACTTCCGCGTAGAAATCGAAGTGCTGCTCAGCCAATGCGTGTCCCATCGATGAAAATAAATACAATTTCATTATACTCTGAACCAATTTTGCTTTGTGTGGAGGTGCATTGTTGAGTAACAAAATTACTTTGCCTTGTCTTCTGGCTCATACTGGTAATTTTTTGATCAATGCATGGTTTTAGAAGTTCCATCCTCCAGAGTCATTTGTAGAAGTTCACACAAGTGAGGAAAATTGTCTGATTGCCATTCACTTGGGAGTGACCAGAAACGATTATTTTACCTATGGCTCAAGCAGCGAAAAACTTACCGTGTTTGACCAAGTATCCTCTACGTAGCTAAGAACATCGTTTTGAAGGCGGGCCAACCCTCCCTAGGTTGTTCGCTTGGTTTGGGACCTGCTATGTAAAAAATGCTGCAAGGAAAAATTATCAACATCTTCGGAAAATAAAGCCCTCTTTTGATGACGGCCATGGCAAATGCATTAAGGATAACGATATACGGGCTTGCACCTGAAATGTCCGGTACCTTCATTGGGAAGGTGGCAGTACCCAGCTGGTTGATGTCCTCGTTAGAGTTAAGGCTGACATCACCGCAGTCCAAGACATGCGATGGACGTGATAAGAACTCAGACGTGTAGGTTCTTGTGTCATTTACTACTGTGGCCATATAAAGGAGCGCGAATTGGGATTCGTGGTGAGAGGGAGCCTCCGTCGCCGAGTTCTATCATTCACCTCGGTGGATGAATGTCTAGCTACAGTCCGCATCGAAGCGAAGTTCTTTAACATATCGCTGATTTGATTAAAATTATGAAGGGAACACTTCTCCAGCCTGCTGAACGGCAGTGAAAGTATAACAGCAGGAGAAGGCAAACCCGATTCCCCAATCGATGACGATTGAGCAGACGTTCCATTGCCCGACAATGAAGAAGTTCGAATAGCAATTGCCCGCCTGAAGAACAACAAAGCAGCCGGGACCGATAGATTGCCAGCCGATCTATTCAAACACGGCGGCGAAGAGCTGATAAGGTGCATGCATCAGCTTCTTTTTCGGACGAAAGCATGCCCAACGATTGGAATTTAAGTGTGCCCGGCCCAAGCCACAAAAAGGGAAGGCCCACAATCTGCGTCAACTACTTTAGAATAAGTCTCCTAAACATCCCATACTCGTAAAAAGTTCTATCGAGCGTGTTGTGTGTCAATTAGAATTTTGTTTTTAACAGCACGGAAAGCTGCCTTTATACCGCGATGTCTGAATTTGGTATCCCTGCAAAACTAATACGTCAGTTTATCGTTGAGCAATACGGAAAGTACTGTCAGGATCAGGAAGGACCTTTTCGAGCCATTCGATACCAAACGAGGTTTCCGACAAGGCGACTCCCTAGCGTGCATCTTCTGCAATCTGCTCTTGTAGAAAATAATTCGAGCAGCAGAACTAAATAGAGAACGTACAATCTTTTAAAAAAGTGTACAGCTGCTGGCTTACGCCGATGACATTGATATCATCGGTCTCAACAGCCGCGCTGTTAGTTCTAGGGCAAGACGAAATATTTCGTGTTATCAATCAAAAAGGCGTCGCACTCGCGACTAGGTTCCCACGTCACCCTTGACAGTCATAACTTCGAAGTCGTAGATAACTCCGTCTATCTTGGAACCAGTATAACCAGCGAAATTAATGTCAGCCTCGAAATCCAGGCAACAGGTGCTACTTCGGGCTGAGTTGGCAATTGACAAGTAAAGTTCTCTCTTGACGAACAAAAACCAAACTCTGTAAATCACTTATAATACCCGTCCTGCTATATGGTGCAGATGCATGGACGATGACAACAACTGATGAGTCAACGTTGCGAGTTTTCGAGTGAAAGGTTCTGCGAAAGATTTATGGTCCTTTGCGCGTTGGCCACGGCGAATATCGTATTCGATGGAACGAGATGTATGAGATATACGACGACATTGGGCGCAAATGCTCCAGGTCTTAAAGTTTTTGACGCAGTACCTGCCGATGTAGATAGAGGAAGACCTACACTCTGATGAAAAGACCAGGTGGAAAGTGAGCTTCGTTTGAAATCTCCATTTGGCGTCTCATAGCAAGAAGGAGATATGACTGGCGCGCTGTTGTTAACTCGGCCATAACCGCGCAAGTAGTGTCTACGCCAGTAAAGAAGAAGAAGTTATACTAAACCTTTCTGATCTCACCAAAGTAAATAATTGTTTCATTGTCAATGAAAATTCGATGAAAAACTGTTGGTTTTTTGTCTTTGAAGCAAACTTTTACATCTGTTTTTGTGCTTTTCCATTTGTCTTTTTTCAATTCCTGTTGCTCCCATTTTCGACATTTATGAGTCTTTTCCATAGCTTTCAAACGGTCTCAAATTAATTGTGTTGCAACGTCACATCAAAATCATTACCTATGACCCGCTGAAATCATCATTGCATGCTGCTTCTGGTAGAGCATCATCACTATATGCCTCCGCAAAAATTTAATGCGACTCGGCAGCACTTTTCTTCAAATGGAAAAAATAATGCTTTCCGCAAATCATCTCTTTTCGGTATAAAATTTAACATTTTCAACACAATGAAAAAATAAACCAGGAACACATTGTTTGTTTAACGACTCTAATATTATTGAATGTGTTTGTCAGATGTCATGCCAGTCAAACTGACAAAAAATTAAGGCTCGTTCAAAACAAAAATTCCGTACCAACACATCTTAACGCTCCGCTCATTTCATACCTTTACACCTGGTATTTTATATATTATATGTAGTTTTTAAGATATATGAGATCCAAAAACTCACTAAATTAAAGTCTCCAAGGTTTTCATTTGTAATGGAAATTACTTATATTATTAATTTTTCTAATATTAAATAGCGCACAAATAACTTTAAATGATATTCGAAGTTTTTATTAATTTTGTTGTATTTACACAATAACAAATGGGTCGCGTGCAAGAGGAAGATTATGCCGCAAATGCAGAACCATATCGTTTAATAGGTTATGAAAAAGGTAAAACAATACTATCTTTGTGAATTCATTTCTCAAATATGGATTAAGTAATTTTATTCGGACCTTTTGTACTTTATTACGCACACTTTTGACAATAAAGGGTACTTTTTTCATGCAGAAATATTGAAGCATAACACAGAGCTTCACCCACAACGTCTTGAGAAAAAAACTCTTTGCGGTGTTCACCATAACTCGAATGAAAATTATCCGAAAATAAAAAACCAGAAAAATTAGTCAAGTTATAATCAAATCTGTCCCCCCATCGTTCCCCAATAATTTTGTTTTCCATTTAAAATTTTTAGAGCTGTTAGTCTAAAAAATAAAAATTACTGAACTATGGGGGGAGGTATTTTATATGTCAAAAATGTCTACAAAGTTTGAAATGAATCGTTCAAGTAGTTTTGAGAAAAACCAAAAAAGTGACGAAAAAAACTACCCTATATTGTGAAATGTGTACAAAAGGTCCGAATAAAATTACTCAATCCATATTTAAAAAATAAATTGACAAATAAAAGTTATTTTTTACCATAAAACCCCTCACCCTTGCTTAATCTTCTAAAGTTTTCCCAACTAATTATTTAATATATCTGTGATAAAAGTTCAAATAATATTATGAAGCGTTAGAGTTTAAATACCTTTCGATTTATTCGATCGATTTGTCTGTTTTGGTTTTCCAGCTCGGAACCCATATCTAATGCCATATTCCGCAGATTTCCGATCATGGTGTTCACTTGACCTACATTTTCTTCCATCTCATCTTCGCGAGCGTCATTTGTTATTCTTAAAAAAATATAATGAAATATGGTAAGGTAATATGTAAACAATTGTGCAGTAATACAAATCTAGAATAAGTTTAAAGTTTTATAAAATCTTTCTAACATTTGCCAAACGATAGAAAAGCTATGAAAACGCTATAATTTTTGTTTCTTCTATAGGTTAAAATTTCGAAATATTAATTAAATGACTCACTCAATAATTAAGCAACACTATTGCTGCATCAAGCGTTTTCAAAACTACAATAAAATATATTTTAAAAATATATAAGAAAAATTAATTTAATAATATTGAAATCAACTGAAAACTATACTATACGCTATGTTAAATACTTACTCTTGTTATAATACAAAAACTTGTATCTGTTACAATGTATTATAATACCATAATTACAATGAATTAACGAGATTGCTGAAATATGTACCTACCAATGGTTTTAGAAGATAGATTAAGGTTTAGCTAAATAAAATCAAAAATTCAATTTTACTAAAACCGTAATCGTGAAGGTACGTTTATTTTTTAATCGGATATTTTAATTAGCTTTTTCTTTTTAATTAAATAAGTCGCACATCCAATTATTCTCCCACATCTCAAAAAAGCTAAGAACTTTTCATAGTGCTCGAGTAGAGACTTAGTGCGTGGCATTAAACTTAAAAAGTGTACCTCAACTGTCGTAAAATTAATAGTGGGTCAAACCACGTCAAGTGGTCCATGAAAATTTCGAAAAAAATCTCCGATTTTGAAAACTAGCAGTCCATTAGGAAGGGGACCAGACGCATACCCCGTGGTATAAATATTTCGTCAAAATTATTTTTTTTGTTAAAGATATTGAAGGTTGAAATTTAGAGCATAATAAATTTGTAAAATTATTTTCTCATAAACTACGATAAATCGATGAAATTTTGTGAAGTCAAAGAAAAATGTTCGTGCTATATTATAAATATTTGTTAATGGTCCTTTTGTTTAAATAATAATATTTTACATAATTTTTTGTTAAACAATTAAAATTTTTCAGGTGTTCTTTACGCTAAAAAAAACTGAAAAGTGTGCGACAGAACGCGGAAAATATTCACCATCAATTTTTTTCATTCATACCATTCCAAAGATATTGCATTTTTTGTCCCCGTACCTCTCTTAAAACGTATGGCGCAGTTCACTCCCGCCATCTGTGTCGCAAGAAAAACAAAAGACCAAAAGCTAACAAGTAAGGAAGGGCTAGTTCGGGTGTAAGCGAAAGATTTATACTCTTGAAACTAATGTCTTTGTGTCTCCAAAACTTTATATTAAACGTTTTTTAACCGAAAAATAGTTTATCGAATCTTTTTACATAATTTAAGTCCAACAATAAGTTTTAGAATCTTAATAACTAATTAATAGTAATACAGTCTATTAATAGCAATAGACGATAGATGAAACGTTGCTCATCAAAATACTGGCAGATCCTTCCTTTGGCGTTTTAGATGATTTTATAATATGTTTGTGGTTTTCACTGGATATTTGCTTTGTCATAAAACAGCGGAATCGTCAGCGAATGTTGAGGTTAGTACTTTTGCACTCATTGGAATAGTCATTTTAATTTTATGCGTGAGTGCATCATGCTACATACGTACAGCAGTACTCTTTCAACTCAAATGCTCTCCAAATCCGATTGGTGATGCGATGCGATATGTACAATAACCGAATTGATGATTTGCAATAGATTCCTGCTCGTGGAGAAAAAGATATATTATGGACAGCAATACTTTTCCAAAAACCTTATAGGGAACGGACAACAGGCTAATTGGTCGATATGATGGCGGCAGGCTTGCGTCATTTCCCGATTTGTCTATCAATATAATCTGCGACTTTTTCCATGTTTGCGGAAAATATCCAAACTTTAAGATGACATTGACAAGTTGAGACAACAAATTAAAAGTAATATTTGGTAGCTCTATTATCAGGTAATAAACCTATTTAAGTGTGCTTCTTCTTCTCTTTTTAAAGCCTTCCGTAATATTTTTACAACTTTTAATTTCAAGATTTAGATGATGGGGACTTATTACTATGTCATTCTCGGCGCAGGCTTCATTTTTTAGCTACTATACAAGGCGTTCAATTAGGTAGACTATCGGCCGAGCTATTCAAATACTGCGGCGAAAAGCTGATAAGGAGCATGCATCATAACTTGGAAGTCGTAAATACTTTCGTCTAACTTGGTACCAGTATTAACACCAAAAACAATTTCAGCTTTGAAAGCCAACGCGGAATAACTCTTGCCAACAGGTGCTACTTCAGACTGAGTAGGCAATTGAGAAGTGAAGTCCTCTCTCGACGAACAAAGACAAAACTTCATAAGTCATAATTCCCGTTTTGCTACTATATGGTGCAGACACACGGACGATAACATCATCTGTTGAGTCGACGTTACGAGTTTACGAGAGGCAATTGGCGCCCAACAGCGTAAAGGGAGAATGATTAGCGCTCTGTGAAAAACTCGGATATAACCGCGTAGGCGGCATGCTTGCATATAAAGTCTTTTATAAGATTCTAGAAAATGATGTTTCAGTCTATTTCGAATGAAAATAGCTGTACCGCTACGCACCTTATCATCCAGATTGTTTGTGGTGTAGAACTTGTATCCAGCAAAGTGAATGTTATTCTTGTTCGTTAAATGCATTTCAACGAGTGGCATAATGTCAACTTCTTGTTCTTATAGAAACTTGCTAAGTTCCGATATGTGTTGGTTGACGCCGTTTACCTTCCATATATGTACATATCTTCAGTTCACTAATTTTTTATTTATTGAAGCAAACAACATGAGATTATGAACTTTGATTAAGTCCTGAAACATATATTATTTGGTGGACATAAACTGTGTCTTACACAGCTTTAGATTAAGTATCATAGATACCTTCACCACCCATATTCGCGCTTGAGGACATTTTCTCGGGTTTTTTTTAGTACATCTGACGACTTATTCCCCAAGAAAGTTGGAATGTTTAAAGAAGAAGAAGCTTTTGCTGAAGATGTGGGCGTGTTAAGAAGTTATTAAACTCGTGTTGAAAGAGGATGTTCACGAATCAAAAGATGCAAATAAACGGGCTATATTTCTAGCTCAACATATCTGCAGGGCAGACAATTGCAAAAAATGTGAAATAAATCATGGCGCCAGTGAACATACAGGAAGAAGATCGGTTTCCCCGAAGGATCAGAGCCTATAGCTGTGCTGATAGATATCGACATGGACGTTATAAATGCTGCTACATGCTTAGGAAATGCTAAGCCATCGCGGCTTGATGGCATCCCAAATCGTGCGCTCAAGATTGTAAAACCAAAATGGCTTTACAAAATTATATACAGAGTGTTTAACCAAAAATGTGGAAACGCCATCGTTTAATCTTCTTTCAGAAGCCAAAGAAGACAAATGGGGACCCCAGTGCGTATCGACAACATCGTGCATGTCAGACACAATTGGAAAAATTCTGCAAGAACTCATTAGTGACAGTCTTGAAGCATACCTAAAAGAAATTGAAGATAGATTATCTAGAGCTTAAACTGGTTTCCGCGGAAACGCTGAAAGCAATAACAGATAAGGTTTTTGAAGATGCAAGATGTATGCATGGCACCAAAAGATATTGCGCAATTATCACAAATGCATTCAACTCATCGCACTGGCTTCACATAATAACAGCCTAACAGAATCTCAAAACTGGCCATATTTATTACATACTATAAATACCTAAGTATTTGTCAGACAGACCGCTGTTATATGACACTGAGGATGGAGTAAAAACATACACTGTGCTGGTGAGGTGCCACAAGTGTCTATTTGGGGCCCAATGTTATGAAGTATATTGTACGACGGCTGCTACTCTGCCGAAAAAGGCTAAATCATACGCTAACATTGCTGTGACAATAATACCCAAGGAGTTGCATCAAATTAGAAGCGTATGTGTATCTACGGGCTAGCTGAATCGGGGCCAGTAAACAAAAGTTTGTGATCATGTGTAGGAAAAAAAAAGATACCATTACTCTAAACATTGACGGGTATACAATTATAACACAGCCATCGCTGAAATACTTTGGCGTGGTAATTGATGCGACACTCAACTGCCAGACGCACATTGAAAACACCTCTGAAAAAGCTGCGTGAGTCATATCAGCGTCATCATGAATTATGGCCAACATAGGTGGCAAAAGCCAGCCAACGCTATATTGTACGCGGCATAAATAAAATATATACCGAAATGGTCTTTTCCCTGTTCAGAATAGGCGCCATCAGAGTAGCCAGCTGTTAGCATTATGGCAGGTATAATACCACCAGATATAATGACTACTGAGATATCGGTTATGATATCGGCAGGTCGTTAACTACAGAAAAATTAAAAGAAGAAAGATAAAAGAGCCTAAACGATTGGCAAACCCGGTCTTTGAGACGCAACAACCAAGGGGATGACGCACCGGCTTATTAAAAATGTAAAGAGCTGGTTGGATCGAAATCATGGGTTTTCTGATTTCTATATGATGCAATTTCTAACTGGTCATGCGTACTTTAGAGTGTACCTATACAAGTATTACCATTATAATGGAGTGACGTGTTCTTTTTTGGAAATAGTAATGAAAGTTCTCTGCATATTTTCTTCTATTATCCGAAATTTAATGTAGAAAGAACTCTACTAGAACAGCAGAGATCACCAGATAATATAGTACCGTATATCCCCGATGTAAGCAGGTATAGCTGACGGTTAAAGATTTAACCGCGAAGGTCATAATAAAACTGAGAATACCAGAACGGTAGCGAAAGAGCGAAACGAGATCAGAAAACAGTGAATGGATAAAATGAGATGCAAGAGCCAATAGGTTAAGTTTAACTTGCGAAGAAATAATTAACGGTAGTCTCGCAAGGTAGATACGATGCTTACGGAGTTTAAGACTTCAGTTCGACTTATTAAGAAATATGGATCGAGCGTTATCCCGAAAGAGGTGAACTCAGCGTATGGTATGAATCATGCATGCTGACACAAGCTGTTTTATCTCCTAGAAGATTGCCCTCTCGGTTAAAACAAAAAAAAAAAAAAAAACAGTAAGATTTTGTGTGGTTGAATTTTTGGCAATTCATTCATTGCACTGGTCTATTTCTTTTATGTGGCTCTTCGACAGGATGACAAGAGGAATTGAAATCCGGTTGACTGTCTGTCTGTCCGTCCGTCCGTCCGTGCAAGCTGTAATTTGTGTAATAAAAATTGAAATATCTCGATGAAACTTGGTACCTGAGTTCCTTAGTACAAAAACAAAAATCGAGTTCGTAGATGGGCTTAATCGGACCACTCCTACGTCCACAAATCGCCATTAACCGAAAACACATAAAGTGCAATAACTAAACACTAAATAAGGATACTCACATTTGGCGCAGAGGATCTCAGTAGCCAGGGCACCTGAGGGAAAAAGTTTTGATAAAGTGGGCATGGCCCCGCTCCTTAATACTCCCATATAACGGTACGGTTAAAAACTACTAACTACTATACCGTGGTAAAAATTGGAGGATGGGCGTGGCACCGCCAACTTTTTAGCGAAATCCCATATCTCGAAACCCGTCTAACCGATTTCGATAAAATTTGGTGTCTGGTATTCTTTTCATAGTTTTATGTTCTTGAAATGAATCGGACAACAACATACAAAAAAAAAAATACGTTTTTGCCAAAATGTTACAACTAAGCGAAAAAATATCAAGATAAGGAAAACATTTAAAAGGTCATAAAAAAAACTGACACATACGAACACCAAACCCTTTGAGGGTTTTATTATACTGACCTAGTACCATCACCCTGACTTGGAATTTCTCACCCCCCAGACATTAATCCCCAAAATGTTCCACAGTGTAATTTAGATTAGATTCGAGATATATGTACATATGTTTGTTATATCAACGCAGCCAAATTAGATATATTTTGACTTGATGTGGAAAACGTCAGAGTATCTGAATTCATTAATTACCGATATGAGTTAAAGGCCAAGGATTAGACCAATTTCATTTTAATTCAACACTAAACCATATAGCTTTCAGAAAATTTGTCTATTTGAATTTTGTTTAAATATTACATGTTGGCCAACTTAAACGTTTTAAAATCAGGTGGAAACGAAAATAATTATACTGTGGTATATGTATATTGGGGAAAGAGACAGTATCAATTTGTGACAATTTACTATTCACAACCCAGTCACAAAATATATCATCCTAGATATTAATCGATTGTCGTTTTTTTATATTTTGAAAGCAACTCAAACACGAAAAAGTTAAAAATAAATCAATTTCACATGAATTCCGTAAATATTCTGAAACAGAGTCAACATATATTTTTATTTTTTGGTAATTATGCTTTTTGCTATGTTACAGAAACATCTTTCTAACGAAATGTAACAGCCGATTAAAACTGTTCGTTTTCAACTGAGAGATTTTGGTGACTATCACGTACTGCATTGCAAAATCGTCTCAAGTCACGAAAAAAGTCACGTTATCACAATACAGAATTCCTGTATTAGTATCACTACACTATGCATCAATACTAGGGATGCAAACATCGTGAAATGAAACATCGATGGTTCGATGTATCGATGTTTCTTCAAACAACATCGAAATCAAAAACATCGGCCATTGAAATATCTATATATCAAAACCTCGACGTGTGAAATTTTTTAACAATTTTTTTTTGTTGCATAAGAAGCTAATTTCAGAATCATAAATAAGTGAAATACAGTAGTTAGTACGCCTTTAGTTGATACCTTTTTTAGCTGCCTGTTAAAACATTTCTCAATATATAAAGGATACTAATAGCTTTAGAACAAACGACAAATTATTTATTTAAAACAGAATTTAACAAGTAAGAAAGCGTTAAGTTCGTGTGCAACCGACCAACTTGCAAGAATCAAAACCAGGGAAATACTTTAAGGTGTAAAACCAATCATATAACATAAAGTCAGCCGGATGTTGGAAAATATTGATATTAGTTATATAGGGACGCCATGATATTGATATCATCGGCCTCAACACCCGCGCCGTTAGTTCTGCTTTCTCCAGGCTGGACAAGGAAGCGCAGAAAATGGGTCTGACAGTGAACGAGGACAAAACGAAATATCTCCTGTCATCAAACAAACAGTCGTCGCACTCGCGACTTGGCTCTCACGTCACTGTTGACAGTCATAACTTTGAAGTTGTAGATAATTTCGTCTATTTAGGAACCAGCATTAACACCACCAACAATGTCAACCTGGAAATCCAACGCAGGATTGCTCTTGCCAACAGGTGCTACTTCGGACTGAGTAGGCAATTGAAAAGTAAAGAGGACGAACAAAAGCTATACTCTATAAGTGGCTCATAATTCCCGTCCTGCTATATGGTGCAGAGGCTTGGGCAATGACAACAACCGATGAGTCGACGTTACGAGTTTTCGAGAGAAAAATTCTGCGAAAGATTTATAGTCCTTTGCGCATTGGCCACCGCGAATATTGCATTTGATGGAACGATGAGCTGTACGAGATATACGATGACATTGACATAGTTCAGCGAATTAAAAGACAGCGGCTATGCAGGCTAGGTCATGTTGTCCGAATGGATGAAAACACTCCAGCTTTGAAAGTATTCGACGCAGTAACCGCCGGGGGAAGCAGAGGAAGAGGAAGACCTTCACTCCGTTGGAAGGATCAAGTGGAGAAGGACCTGGCTTCGCTTGGAATATCCAATTGGCGCCACGTAGCAAAAAGAAGAAACGACTGGCGCGGTGTTGTTAACTCGGCTATAATCGCGTAAGCGGTGTCTACGCCAATTAAGAAGAAGTTATATTGGGCGATATATGCCCGGAAGTTCGAAATTCTTTTTATATTATTAAATATATGGTCAAATTCAACCCATTTGTGCCATACAGTCACACCATTATAAGAAAAGGATTACCTTTTTATTTCAATTATATATATCACACTTTTACCGACATTTTCGACCATAGGTCAACTACAGGTACTAAGGTCCACATATTCGGTACTTTGGGCTTGAATAGTTTTGGTTGGATTTGAACAATTTTTTGTCATAAGGTGGCACACACTAAAGACATTATTCGTTCAAATCTTAATCCCGTTATAATAGTTGTGTGCTGGAAAGTAAAAGAATGAAGTGGAATTTAAAATTGTGCTATACGGGAAGTAGGCGTGTTTATTGTGCCATTTCACTCATTTTCACAGAGTGACATAGAAATAAAAAGAGAATGCCACATTACAAATTTTTTCGAAATCGATTAGTCGAGTCCCGAGATATGGAATTTCACCAAAAAGTGGCCGGAGCCACACCCATAGTCCAATTTTTACCCGGGGCCCTAAAAACCCTTGTCATACTAACCCGGCAAAATTTTACCTTTTTGGCTATTTGGTTATTGATTTATCACGCTTTTAGTAGTTTTGAACATTACCGTTATATGGGGAGTGTGCAAGGTTTTCATCCGATTTCATCCATTTTCACACTACCGGTAGTAGTCTGTAGTATTCGTGCTGGGCGAATGTTGTTGTTGTAGCTTTAGTGGTTTAGGAGATATGCACATTAAACATATTAGGAGGCTGGGCCGTGCTCACTTTTTCAAAATTTTGTATCCACAGATGCCTCTTGCTACTGCGATTTCCTGTACCAAATTGAACTTTTATATCTTATTTGTGGGCGTGGCAGTGATCCGATTACGCCCATCTACGAACTCGATTTTTTTTGTACCAGGGAACCTGCATACCAAGTTTCATCAAGATAAGATTTAAGATTTTATTCAAGTTACAGCTTGCACGGATGGACGGACAGACAGACATCCGGATTTCAACTCTACTCGTCACTCTGATCACTTTGGTATATATAACCCTATATCTATCTCGTTAAGTTTTATGTGATACGTCCAAATGTTCGATGAACAAAACTCTGATACTCTGTAGCAACTGGTTGCAACAGTATAAAAATAACAAGTTGGAAGTCCTTTCCCCTTCAAACGATTTCTTTGCTGTATGATCGTTACTCCAGTGGTTCACTAGAAACTGTAGTGGCAACAATGGATAAATATTTGGAAGCGTGTTTATACAATGTAAGTAATAACAAGTAAGGAAGGGCTTAGTTCGGGTGTCACCGAACATTTTATATTCTCGCATGATAAAGTGATTATCGATATTTCATTATATATTTTTTTATTTTGCTGTAAAATTAATTAGATTAGTAGTTCCTGAGATATGGTTTTTGGTCCATAAGTGGGCGACGCCACCCCTATTTTCAATTTAAAAAAAAAGGCTGGGTGCAGCTTCCTCCTGCTATTTCTTCCGTAAAATTTAGTGTTTCTGACGTTTTTTGTTAGTTAGTTAACGCACTTTTAGTGATTTTTTCCATTTTTGAACTGTATATGGAAATGCCTGAAGGAAACGACTCTGAGAGTTTTGTTGACATAGCTATAGTAGTTTCCGAGATATGTACAAAAAACTTGGTATGGGGCGGGACCACGCCCACTTTTCCAAAAAAATTACGTCCAAATATGCCCCTCCCTAATGCGATCCTTTGTGCCGAATTTCACTTTAATATCTTTATTTATGGCTTAGTTATGACACTTTATAGGTTTGCGGTTTTCGCCATTTTGTGGGCGTAGCAGTGGGCCGATTTTGCCCATCTTCGAAGTTAATCTTCGTATGGAGCTAAGAAATACGTGTACCAAGTTTCATCATGATATCTCAATTTTTACTCAAGTTACAGCTTGCACGGACGGACGGACAGACGGACAGACGGACGGACGGACAGACAGACATCCGGATTTCGACTCTACTCGTCGCCCTGATCACTTTGGTATATATAACCCTATATCTGACTCTTTTAGTTTTAGGACTTACAAACAACCGTTATGTGAACAAAACTATAATACTCTCGTTAGCAACATTGTTGCGAGAGTATAAAAAAAAATATGTATGATGCCATTTAAAACGATTGTTGTTTTTTTAAAGCAATGTTTGTAGTTTTTGGGGGTGACATATTTGCATGTGTACGCAAATGTATGCAAGTGTATAGGTTTGTGTATGCTTTATTTGTGTACCAATGTCATACGCACATATTTATGTATGTATGTATGTATGTGCAGATGAGCAGCGAGCTCATGTTATTATTGATAAGAGATAATATGATTTAAATTCGCGAAAGCGAACATAAACACATATGGTCATGATACATGTGAATATAAGTTTTGAATGATAAAATATACGATTAATGTTCATTTATCACTATTGTAATATATTTAATTTTTTAAATAATATTATGATAGTTTGTTATATAAATATGTAAGTATGAATATATCTAATACAAAAAACAATTAAAAATAGGCTTTATTTTTACATTAACTACGAATATTGCTCTGAAATAGTAATTTAATTTAAATGTTTTCAATTGAACATGTATGTATTCATTAATATGCACAAAAAGAATTCATACGAATACACATGTTTGCATATAAACGTATAAAAAAAAGCAAACGAGCGAACATACATACGTCTGTTAGAGCTATATATACATATAATAGTTTTGAGCATAATTTTTATTCCACGCGCAGCTCTGTTCAAGCAAAATGTTAAAATTTCTGGTGCAGAGCTGGCAGTGGTGAAACTCCTCCTTTTGTTCACGTTATTTTGGTGATTTTGCCGTATTGTTTTAAACAATGAATACCTCTAATTAGGGATGTTTCTGTTATTTTATCTGAATAATGCGATATCAAGTTTCCTCTGATCTCATCCCAATTGAGGGATGTGCCATACATGTTTAAGACTTCGTTGGCTTGACCATCTATTTTTTTTCTTATGGCCCTCAAGAGAATTAGTCCATGAGGATTGTTATCTTTTTTTCTAATAAGATACATATATCGACGCAGATTTTTGTGAGCACGGAAAAATATTTTAGAATTGACAAATATTATAAATCGACAACAGCTATGGTGCCACTTTTCTCACTTCTTTCTGTGAAGAAACATCAGAAAGTTGTTCAGTTTATGATTTTAGCTTTTGCCATTGCGACGCATCGTCGCGAAAAGCCGCTTGTGGGCAAACGCATGCTCGGGGAGATGTGAAGATGGTCGCTTTTATGAATGAAGCGAGTTTGCTTGTTGAAAGTGCGCTTGCGTTCATGAATGAAATTGTTCTTGCTGTAAGATTTACTACATTTGGCTGCCATATTGACTTGTGACGCCGCTGATGCTATTTCAGACATTTGTTGTTTTTGTAGAACAATATTTGTAATTTTTGCGGATGACATATCTACATGTGAACGCATATAAGTATGTATGTTTTGTATGCATTATTTGTGTGGGAATGTCATACGAACATATTTACATGTGTACGCATATATGTAAGTACATATGTATACATATGTACGGACACACTGCAAAAACCTGTACCAATGAGGACAGGTCCAGACTCTGCAGGAGATGTGGCGAAGGGGAGCACCAGGCAAAGGATTGCAATAACAAACCAAAATGTTTGCTCAGCTTGAAAGCAGGTACAAAAGAAATTGAGCACTTTACAGGATGCGTCAGGTGCCCAATATACAAGAAAGCAGCTCAACAGGTCACATGAGGTTCTTACAACTGAACGCAAACCATTGCCAAGCGGCACACGACTTATTAAAACAGTCAGTTGTCGAAAAGCAAATTGATGTCGTTCTGCTAAGCGAACCATACAAAATCGGACAAGGTGTAACCTGGATAAGTGACACTCGAAAGAAAGCGGCTATATGGAAATGTAATCCCAATTTTCCGCAGCTGGAATCGCCTTTCTCTTCAGATGGTTTTGTTCAAACAACTATCAATAATAATAATATATACAGCTGCTACTTACCTCCTAGCCTTAGCGACGAAGAATACAGGCGTATTATCGACAACCTAGTGGTCGATGCCAGATGCAAAACCAAAGTGAAAATAGCTGGTGATTTTAATGCCTGGGCTATCGAATGGGGATGCAAAAGAACCAACAGTAGAGGAAAAACCTTACTAGAAGCCTTTGCTTCTCTCGATCTGGAGGTTTTAAATGTTGACAATCAATGCACATTTAACAAAGGTGGCCGACAATCGGTGATTGATTTAACATTTGTTCACTCGAGCTTAGTTCGCAGATCTCACTGGAAAATCAGTGACCATTACACTTTTAGCGATCAAAAAAAAGGAACTGACGACTCAAAACATTCGACCCAGACCTCTTTGAAGAAGCCTTCCGACCAACTACCCTTCCCGACAACCTGTTGTCGGCTAACAAAGCTGCTCACTCGATTATGAATAATATTAAGAGCGCGTGCGACGCTTCAATGTCCAAGCTATCTCGACGCAAACACCGCCCCCCAGTATATTGGTGGAGCGAGACAATCGCAAAATTACATAAGGAATGCCAGCAAGCAAGACGCTTGTACCAAAGGTCACGTGGTACATTCGAATTCACCACCCTCCAAAACCACTTCAAGGACAAAAGAAAATTGCTAAAACAGGCAATTAAAAAAGTAAGCAGGAATGTTTCCTTAAACTGTGCGACGATGTTGAAAACAACGCTTGGGGACTCGCTTATAAAAAGGTAATGGGAAAACTCCGCACTGGCGGACAAATGCCAACCTCCCCTCAATAATTGAGAGAATAGTTACGGTACTCTTCCCTACCCGACCCCACTCCATCACGAGACTGTGAGAGTTCCACAAATCCTGGATATACCAGCTGTTTCGAATGAAGAAGTCCGAGAAGCCTGCAAACGATTAAACCTATCTAAAGCCCCGGGACCAGATGGAATTCCGAATGTAGCGCTAAAAACGGCGATTGCCAGAAACATAGGCCCCTTTCGAACCATGTATAATATATGTATCCAACAAGGCCGCTTTCCCACCATTTGGAAAAGGCAATATCTGATACTACTGCCGAAACCTAATAAATCAATGTCAGAACCGTCCCACTTCCGGCCTATCTGCATGTTATACTCCGCTGGAAAGGTTCTGGAGCGGATCATATACCAACGGCTAAATAAGGCAATTGAATATGCCGGTGGACTATCCCCAAATCAATTCGGATTCAGAAAGGCAAGATCCACAACTGCAGCGGTAACCCTAGTAAAGACCCTGGCTGAACGAGCTATAAGTGGGAAAAGATGGAAAGGAGGCACAATACAGTACTGACACTTGATGACACTTTATAGGTTTGCGGTTTTCGCCATTTTGTGGGCGTAGCAGTGGGCCGATTTTGCCCATCTTCGAAGTTAATCTTCGTATGGAGCTAAGAAATACGTGTACCAAGTTTCATCATGATATCTCAATTTTTACTCAAGTTACAGCTTGAACGGGCGGACGGACAGACAGACATCCGGATTTCAACTCTACTCGTCACTCTGATCACTTTGGTATATATGTATGTATAACCCTATATATGACTCTTTTAGTTTTAGGACTTACAAACAACCGTTATGTGAACAAAACTATAATACTCTCCTTAGCAACTTTGTTGCGAGAGTATAAAAACTCCCAGATCTACCATCGATTTCAAAGGTTCCGTAAATAGATCGCAGCAGTCTTTTAAAACTTTTACATGCCTATAAACATCGTCATCTTTTTTCGAGAATCCTGTAATTTGTATTGCCACTCCTGGTATGAGTTAGCAAAAATTGTCAGGGAATTTATCGCTGATATAAAAGTCGCTTGCATAAAATCGAATAACCTTTCCACATCTATTGATTTTTGGGGCCACATGTTTGTCTTTTGTAAACACGTTTTCATAGGTATTGGTATCTGTTATTTAGTTGTCGTAAGTTTTCTCGATGTCTTTTAACGAATCGTTTTAGAGTTTGCAAGAAATTTTCGAAAGCATATGCTGATAATGAATTCAGAAAACCGCACGATTGCACGGAAGCCACCAAATGCAGCACGGAATGTGTTTTGTAACTCACTTGTTCTTCTCCATAAAAGATTGGGAAAACGTGCACGAAGTAATTAATTTCCTCTTAATTGTTTTCATAGGTTTTATGTGACGAAAGCAATGCATATGCACAGTGCAACAAAAACATTCCTATTATAAAGTAGAAACTGTCGGAAATCTACTGCTTTTCATCATGCAATTTCATCTAAGCTTCGTGGTTTTCGGGCAAATTCGTTGGGTATGTAAGGTATGTACGATACCAAAGTTTTAAACAGCATATTTTTCTGTTGCTTTGTCAACTGATGTGATTTTCCGACAAGTACTGAATGTTATTGTATTGTTTATTTTTTTAACCACTTGTGTGCACTTGCTGCATCCTTGAAAAGACTTGTGACCCACTGTTTAGCAGATAAATGCTCTTGCTGGGGCATCGCAAATAAAACATCGAAGTTTTACTTTGATTCTTCTGCCATTGGCTTCCATTCCGTATTGCATTAAGGTTTTTAGCTGAGAAGCATTATCGTGTAAATAATTATTCACGTCTGCCGGTTTTTGTTTGCCTTCAAAAACACCAAACAATATCACCTTCGTATTTCTTTTTTGTAGCAATTTTGCAAAAATAGGCCACAAACTTACATTTAAGCTTTTGAATAAAGTCACTCAACGTTATCGCGATACTCCTTAGTCGCTTTTCTAGGCCTATGTGCAAATAATTTCTTGGCGCAAGAGTTCTCAATATGAAGGTCGCTTGTCGTAAACTCCTTTCGAAGGTCAATCATGGAAGCAGTTCCTTCTGACCTTATGACGCATAACCCTGATTTTCAAATTTTTTATTTAATATGTCATAATTCGTTATTTGTGAACTTTCTTCTTTTTCAATTAATTCCACTTCAGCATCAATATTCCTCTCAATATTTATGTTTTCAGCTATTCCGTAAAATTCACTTTCTTCATATTTTAATTAGTCTTCTCATATGCATATTCTACATGGTTGGCTTGGGTTTGATTCTTACAAATTGCAAGAGTATAAAATGCATGGTTGCATACGACCTTAGCCTTTCCTTACATGTTTTGCTCTCTTCTTTATCACAATTTTTCACATAAATTATTAGATTCGAACATAGCCCATAATATTGCGGTGAACACGATTGATAGGACAGAATAGGGTAGAGGATAAATTGCCAGAATTATTAAAGCAAAAACGTCGATGTCGAAGAATATGTGATTCGGTTAGAATTAGAGGAAGATACTACGAAGATAGCAAAAAGGAAGATCAAGGCTTCTCAAAAGTTATAGACGTGAAAGTGATCGCTACAATATCGATAAAAATGTTGGAGATTTCAGATTTTACTCCAACTACTTCATGTATAACAAACGGTTTAGTAAGATTTGTTTTTTGATGAGATCGTCACAGATCCTTTCCTTGGCCTTTGTCGCTCCGTATGATTTTGGCAAGTAGTAGTTTTCCTGTCCTGGTTTCCTTTATAATACTACCCAACGATTAGCCTCCTCCTGCCCAACCGACGCGAGGGGCGCAGTCCGCGAACGAGCAGAATTGGCAGAGTCAAAAAAGGCAAGTGAGTTTTAAGCGTTGTGATCTTAAGCTGCTCATCTACAGAAACAAAAATTTCAACAGCCAAATTTAAGAATTAGATTAAAGTTTATTATTTTTAAATGGTACTTGTTAAGAGTAGATAAAATAATTTTTTTAATGGTAAAGAGTGAGTCTGTTAGATCAAATGTGCTGGAATGAGAATTGAAATCATGACATATGTATACGGCGGAATGGTTCGTTTAACTCAAAATTTGTTCTAGACAATTTTAAAAGTAGGGGTCTAAACTGCCTGGTAGAGCGAGCGGAAACGTTAAAATTAATATCAGATGAGAGAGATGGGCTACAAACTGACCCATTCATGAGTTTTATAAAAAATATTATACCAAGCATCTCCCTACGACTAGCGAGTGTCGGGAGATTTATAAGTTTTAAACGGTTAGTGTAAGGGGGAAGAATTAAACTGGAATCCTAATGCAAATGATTTAAGGCAAAAAGTAAAAACTGTTTTTGAACGGACTCTAACTTATCCGAATGGACTTGGTGACTAGGGTTCCAAACCACAGAAGCATACTCCAATATAGGCCTCACCAGAGAAGTAAAAAGAATTTTTGTGGTAAGCGGATCTCTAAATTCTTTAGACCAACGTTTAACAAAACTAAGAGCGCCTTTAGCTTTGAAAACCGTGGAAGATGCGTGAAGATTAAAATTGAGTTTGGGGTCCATAGTTACTCCCAAATCAACAAAACTGCATACTTCCTTCAACCTAAAGTTTTGTATTCCGTATGAAGTGGGGTCTACAGCTCTACGTGAAAAGTACATCGTTTTGCATTTTTTAAGGTTCAATGCCATGTCATTTCTATCACACCAAGAAACTAGGTAGTTTAAGCCTGTTTGCAGCTGACATCTTTCGCTGTTTGAAGTATACGTTTTAAAAAGTTTTACATCGTCAGCATATAATACAACTTTTGAAAACTTAACAACAGATGATATGTCATTAATAAATAACAAGAACAGAATTGGACCAAGATGGCTCCCTTGAGGAACCGCTGTAGGAACATTGATTATGTCAGAAAAAGTATCGTTAAAAATGACTTGTTGAATTCTATTACTAAGATAAGAAGCGACCCATTTCAGAAATATTGGTTGAAAACCAAGAAGATTAAGTTTATTCAAAAGAATTGAATGGTTTACTCTATCAAAAGCTTTACTAAAATCTGTGTATACATATATCATCAGTATTCTTATTCTCCCTAAAGCCCGTTGATACATGTGATGCAAATTCAAGCAAATTAGTTATTGTAGATTTCCCTTTACGAAAACCGTGCTGAGAACAAAAATTTAGTGGAGAGATCCGGAAGGTTATGTCGTCTGTTATAATTGCTTCAAAAAGTATAGGTATTGCTGACAACTTTGCTATTCCCCTATAGTTTTCAATAGAGGACCTAAATCCACTCTTATGTAAAGGAATTATAATTGACTTTTTCCATATATGTATATAGAAATAAGATGACTCCTCCCACATATTTAACACACAGACGTCATATAAAAAATGTCTCGCATTCGACTGTGGGAAATGAGTATTTATTAATATGGTCTTTTGATCAAAATTTTACCGTTTTTGCTGTCCACTTAGTTTTTCTACTTGACCACGCCATAGGTTAGGTTTGGCTATTCAGGGTTTGCGTTTATATTCACGCAACGTAGTCTAATATGCATTCAAACATTCAATTCTATTGTTTTGCATGGCCTTATTAAAGGCCGTCGAAGATTCTCCATGGTTTGTTTGCGATAGATCCCGCGCTTCTTAGCGGTGTGCTTTTTCAAAAGCAGCAATGATGTATTGTGTGACTTTTTATACTGTTAAATCTATATCTGGCACGGAACTTATCGGATAAGGTACTGAGAGTGTAGCCATAGAGCGGCACAATTCGGTAATCAAATTGAAAGGTGAATTTTGTCCATTCATCCCCTCCCGCTGCAATACACTTATGCCAACGAATTTTCCAGTCATCATAACTCATCATAACACTTTGAAAAATCCTCCGTCGTGATGGCCATCAGAGTCTTCTTCGATTCAGCTTTTATGTCCTCAACTGAGTCAAAACGGTGTCCTCGGAGTGGTCATGTGAATTTGCTGAATAGCTGGAAGTTACTCGAAGGTAAATCTGGCGAATGCGGTGGTTGTGGCACGATATTAGTTGAAAATTTGTCGAAATGATCACGAATAACCAATGCATTATAGTCAGATGGTGCATTAAATTTATATTTATATTTACGGATTCGAAAAACGCACGAAGTATAAATTAAAAATTCACCTTTCAGTTTGATCACACTAGTATGTGCCCCAGTTTTTTTGGACCTATTTCTACACATCAGGCTCTCGCAAAAGGAAGGTTCTAAAGAGATACTATATCTAACGTACTTCTTATACATATATTTTTGTCTTAGACTTCCTTTCTACGTCTAATTATAAGGGTGGGTGAGTCAGAGAACATAAAACATAGAGAAGGTGCAAATTGAATTCTGTATGATGTTCGATTGGACGGCTAACAGAGCTTATAAGATTGAAGTAAGGAATTCACCATTCTCGCTGCTATTTAGCAGATATGAGCACGTTCAATGGCAGAAATATATGTAAAACGACTGAATTCTTGCGAGAATGAGTAAAGAGAAATGCTTTGATGAAAAATATACAAACTCACACAAAGAATGTAAAAAAGCATTCTCATAGTAACATATGCATGTATTATATGAACCATTGTCACATAAGTATGCGTGATTATTTTGTGTTATAAGAACCATTGTTTTCCGAAAAATGGTAAAAATTTTATGTTATAAAATTTAACAAAAAATAATTTTCTATAAATTATTATTTCAAAAATAATATTAATTTCGACTATTATGAAATGAACTTAAATGTGCTCATATAAACACTTCCATTCATTCCTTCCATTTCTTAAAAAAAATTAATGACCTTCATGAAATATGCATATTCGCATTATTTCGTTATCATTTCCATATTTGTACCAATAGAATTTCTATTGTACATATATTATTTCTTTGGCACATTTGTCTGTATGTTTACGAAAGCAAATGCGAGCCACATACATACATATGTACATACATTCATAATAACAAGTGTCGCACGCTTCTTTCGCATCTCCGTTTTCATGGTCAACCAATGGCCGAAACTTGCGTTTTGTCAAAGAGTCAAGTGCTGAACAAATTGAGCACGACAGACTGCAAGCGACATCTGTCAAATATTAAAATACACACGTTCTTATGGACACAGTTTTGTAGTTGTGCAGCTGGCTTAATAACTGTGTCCCTAAGAACGTGTGTATTCTAATATTTGTCGCGCTCATTGGTTCAGCACTTATGTGATGATAGAAAATCCGAGCTGTGCCGAAAGAAACTAACAAACGATCGCCGATTGTTACCGCTTCCCTTGCTGCTCGAACAGCGACGCCCACAAGCTAGCGTAAATATGTATGAAGATGTATGAGCGTGCATACATATCGTCGCAGATTTTTGCGAGTCACGGAAAAATATTTTAGACAAATATTGTAAATCGACAACGGCTATGTTGCCACTTTTGTCACTTCTTTCTGTGAAGAATCATCAGAAAGTTGTTCAATTTATGATTTTTAGAATTTGCCATCGTCGCGAAAAGACGCTTGTGGGCAAAGGCATGCTCGGGGAGATGTTACGGCGTCTGTTTCTATGAATGAAGCGAGGTTGCTTGTGGAATTTGCGCCTGCGTTTATGAATGAAATTGTTATTGCTGTAAAATTTACTACATTTGGGCTTCGCCAATTCGGCTGCCATATTGACTTGCCATGCTTATGCTATTTAGGCAATTGTTGTTTTTGTAGAACAATGTTTTAATTTTTTGTTGGTGACATATTCACATGTGTACGCATATGTATGTTTGTATGCTTATGCATTAGTTGTTCGGAAGTGTATACAAATAAATGTACATATAAATATATATGAATGCATGAACATGCAAATTAATGCGCGCGCATGTAATAAACATATGTATGTACTGATAAGTGATAAAATCATGATTTGAATTTCTGAATGCGCACATGCGTATACATAAGTACATATGTATGTACATGCAATCATATGGGTAGATAGTAAGATTAATATGATAGACGATATGTTTATATATTGTTGTGATAAATTCAATTTCTATTACTAAGAAACATAATACAAAAATATTTATTAGTATAGTATATTATGTAAAAATCAAATAAAATTATTGAATATACAAGTCTAAATAGACTGTAAATAGTACTATGCATGCATTCATACAAAACTATACTCATATCATAATTATTACATGCCAATATGGAAATGCCGACGGCAAAACGCAAAAGCATACATACATATTTGCATACATTGCGAAAGAAAAAATTGAAGCATGGAAATATCACAACGCTGTTGTAGGGAGTATCATAAGGAGCATGCATACATATGTATGTATATTTATATCTCTTCATATTCATGAGTATGTGAGAGAGCTGTATTTGTACACATTTTTCGCTGTTAAAAATGGAATATCAAAGAACTTATTTTTCTTCGATATTCCCTGATTGCGCATATGGACATGCTATGGCATCATAAGCCGTACGTATATTATTTCTCTTCATATTATCTGTTTGAGTATGTGGAGAACTGTTAAAAATGTTAACGTTTCACATCGTGAATTCTGAAGTTGTGAGGTGAATTCCTTACTCCAATCTTATAAATTGTTCGACATCGAACCTGCACCTTCTCTATGTTTTATGTTCTCTGGGTGAGTTACCTATGTTTAAGGTTAATAGGTTTTTAAAGTTAATGTAAACGTCTAGCATTACAATCCGAGCTATCACTAACTGTGTGATGGGAATTAGCATCTGTCTCAAAAATGACATGCATACCTGTCCTTTCTGAGTATACCGGGCCGCAAATGGTGAGCCGAAGGGAGTGTACAGTGCTAATGTAAGCAGTATGTTGTTGGCCGTCTTCACCACTGTAATTCCTGTGTCGACATGTCTGCTAAGAAAAAGAAGCAGTGAGTTGTTGGCCATCTTCACCACTGTGCTTCCTGTGTCGACATGTCTGATAAGGAAAAGAAGTTGGTTTGTTTTTGCATAGTATGCAGTTTCGTGGCCTGGTCCTGTCGTTGGCATAAAATATTTTTAGGTTGATAGAGCTTAGTCTAGTAATCCAGCTTTTAAAACTACTGGGTTCCTAGATTAAGATAGTGGCAAAGTTTACTTTTTCTACTTTGTCGATCAAGTTTGCTGGCAGATTTTTGCCACTGGAGTTTTCAGGAGTCTGTCCTGCCGAAAAAGAGTCAGTCCTAACCCAACTTCTATCCTGACCTTATGTGCTCCTTGTTTGGAGGAAGACTACGCATTCGTACATACACGCACTATTCGACGGTGCTGTGTGTTTCTGCTTGCTCGCACTCGTCTTTCCTGAGTTGGCAACTTAAAGATAGCAATTCACCGAAGAAGGTGTTGTCGCCACCTGGCGTTGACCTACCCTAAACTGGACGGTAGGTAATAGCAGGTGGTCTCTTACACCTTTAAACTTGAGGAATGGGTACGAGTCTTAGTCTATACCCATAACTAAGGCATCACCGAAGCTAGTTAGCGAAGTTTTTTTGAGAGTTTGATTCAGAATGATCCCAATATCCCAGATATTTATTTAACTATTAACTGTCTATCTGGAGAGGTTTTAGAAACAGTAATACCTGAGACAGACATGTAGTAACAATACCATATATGGTACAAATACCATATGTGTGTCACCAAATACTAACAAAATACCAAATGAGCAATGTAGTATTTTGCTGGTGACAATACTACGATGTTTTATTGTGGTATTTGTATAAACACAACTAAAAAACAAGTAACAAGCTTTGCTAAAAGCTTTCAAAATCACTTATAAAATTAATTATTGAAATGGAAAACAAAATAATGGGTTGTCAAAAAAGTCTTGCGGTATTTTTATTGATTTTTTTTTATTGAAATTGAAATGAATTTTTGATGACTCATGCCCAGCTCTTGACCGATGCTACGGCTGCTACTATGCCGGTCTCTTTCGACCAATTCAGCGATTTTATCGCAATTTTCGACGACAGGCCTTCCGGAGCGTGGCGCATCTTCGACCACCTCTACACCAGAACGAAAACGTTGAAACCATCGTTGTGCGGTGGAAATGGAAACTGTATCCGGTCCATAAACTGCACAAATTTTATTGGCGGCTTGAGATGCATTTTTGCCTTTATCGTAGTAGTACTGTAAAATATGCTGTATTTTCTCTTTATTTTGCTCCATGTTTTCGACGCTATAACTCACGAACGACTTAAAAGAAACGACAATCAATCAAACACGGTTAGCGCGTGAAATGAGCTTTCCAAAAAGGTATAGCATGACCCGATGCGACGAATAAAACTAGAACTACGCGCTTTCAGCGCCAACTAGCGAAAATAGCGCAAGACTTTTTTGATAACCATTATTTCTTACAATTTTTTTTCCGGAAAAGCAGGAAATGCCTCATTTTAAGTGAGGACTATGAATCAAAGCTAGTATTTGAGTTTACTATATTGCCATGTGTGTCACTAACGTAGTAAACAGAATACCAATTTACTATGGTATTGTTACTACAGGTCTGTCCCGGGTATAAAAGCATTTCAAATGTCGGATGAAAATTATTGGAAGGCGATTGCAAAGAAGTTTTTTATAATAAATGTTTGATATTTTTTAATTCAATTTCGAAACTTTTTGAGCTACCAATTATCCAAAAACCATTTGTACTAATATTGCGCTCAATAATTATGAAATATTGGCTAAATACGACTCACGGCTATATTTGGGCGATGAAAAAAAAATCACAATTCACATAAAGTCAATGCATAGGTTGTCTGAGACATCTGAACATCAGTAGGAAGAACAACGTCCAGTGTGTTTGACATAGATACCTGCTGGCGACAGCCTTCTCCACGGCGCTCAAGCGCACACCGAAAAAAGGTTTCGACCCCATACGTTCATTACACGTACCCACATTCACACATGAATACTCAGTTAAGCGCCTTCGCCGCCTAAAGAATTCTTACGCTAACGACCCTAACTGTTTGGCATTTTGACTAGTGAAGATCACACCCAGCTGATCCCCATGCATCCAATCCTCGACCTGCGCTTCACATAAACATCCGAACTATCAAATAAGTGCCTCTGATACAAAAATGCATTCAATGGCCTATGCCTCGTAAGCAGAAAACTAACACTCAGACAGAATCTGAAGTCTGGTTTATCCTCAACAAACCTAACGTCCCGGAGAGATATTTAGAGATATTGTCAGAACTCTTGTCTTGCCACCTTCACCTGACTATCATCTAAAATCCTCCTCCTTCCTAGATATCCTTGTTATTCCGCAGCAATGACACACTCAAGCCTTTTCTTAACCAAAATGAAACAGCATGCTGTATGACAATCAGGTCAAGAGGGGGTGCGCCTAACAGAACCTGCATAGCATCTGTTGAGACGGTGCAACTTACAAACAAACAGGCAAGCATCATACAGCGCTGTATTAAGAGGAGTTTTTGGGACTCCAAGACTGTCGCGGCTGCTTTCCACCATATAGCGGCTCCATAAGTGACATAGGCTTCAAACAAGTCATGATATATGGTGCATACTTCAACTCCCTATCATCTAATAGAGGGACAGGTACCCCTTGTGCTTGAGGTATCTGCGCCTGCGACCTACGAAAGAATGCTCCTAACAAAACCCCCGCACACTCTCTTCACGACAGAGTATCACCTACGAAAAGAGAGGCGATATTCTCCCTCTTCCGACCCCGGCATTTCCTATAGACCTGACACTAGGTGTCGTTCTTACTTCCTTCGCAAAACTTCTTCCATCCTCTTCTTTAAATTTTACCAACATTTCCTTATATTCCCTCATCGCAATGAGGTATGAATTTAACCTTAGCTGGGACAGCCCGTCAACATTGGACCGTCAGGCACGTTGAAACTTTCGCCTCAAACGCCTTCTTCGAGGTTAACTCACGCGTCCCAAACCATGAAATTTTCGCACTTCCAAAAGTAGAAAGAACAGCTGGATTACTATCATTGTGGAATTCATAATACATGAAGCTACCCTCAATAGAAGATTTCAGGAGTTATCAGCGGAAAGAGCGCCGTGTTCGAGGACGAAACCCGGATGCCGACTGGTCAGCAGTGTTAATCAAAGGACCACAATTAAACAGAAATTTGAATTTATTGAATCGGTGATCTTATTCAAAGATTGATGACATACGGTATCCGACTATAGAGAAAATTCCATGCCTTTTCTGCAGCCTTATTGTGAACTTCGTGAAAGGTACTTATTTCTCATGGAAAAATTAACAAAGTTGAATTTTCTTACCATGAACTTAATATAGAAAAATCTCCAAATTTTCCCTAATCGTCAAGGAAAAGTTTTTCACGCGAATCCAATAAATTTGTTCACAAAATTGTTAGTTGGGAACAATAATTGGCTGCATAAGTTGACAATTCTTTTTCAATATCTTTATATCAAAACAAAACCATATTGCTACAGTTCATAATAGTATGTATAATCGAAATTCGAACAGTTCACACAGAATTTGTGATACGAATTTTTCGTACGCGAGAAAATAAAGTTACATGAGAATGATTTCCCGATAAGGCGAAATAAGTGTACTTCATCGGGTAATGTTGGCAAGAGCAGTTATTCTTGCGAGAAGCTATAATTCAAATAATATCTTCAGAAAAGCTTCAAACCTGATTGTCCTACAAAGCTTAAATTACTTATATGAAATCGCAGTTCGGTGACATTTTATGGCTTGTTAACAGGATCTGACTGTTTTGAGTCGCTAGATGAAGTGAGGCGATTAAAATATTAAACAACTGACCCTAACCGTTCTTGGATGAATATTGGGATACGTTCTTTTCCATTCAAATTATTCTGAGTAGGAGGTCATCAATAAAATGCACATCTGCTACACGATGTCAAATTTCTATTATTACTAAAATTCAACACGCTGCACAGTGGATAATTCGATAGGTCAAAAATAAAAATTAGAATGATGATGAAAAAACTAAATAGTTTTGACGTGAGTGAGATAAAGAGCCTCAGAACGGCATATGCGGGCACACAGGTAGCGGTACTGCTAGATGAGCGAAAATTTTGTATAGGCTGGGTAGTCTGCAGGCTAAGAGAGAAGTCTAATCTAAAGAGGTGTTTCAGGTGTCTGGAATATGAGCATCTGGCAGCAACATGTACTCTTGACGAAGATCTTTTCCGACTCATGCTGGATGACGATCTGGCATGTGTAGAAGATACGGAACAACAGGCGGAGATATTTGTGAGACGGCAGGTGATGCCGCCATGTGCAGAAAAAAACAAAGCGCAAACTTTTACAGAAAACCTGCATACTGGTGGATTAGTGAAAACGACAGCTTGAGAAATAATTGCAACAAAGGCAGGCGAGTCTGGCAGAGAAGACGGAGATCGGCAGAATACGCCAATCTACATAAGAGTCTTAAAAGAAATCGCCGTGTTAACTTTCATGTTTCAAAGAGCTCTGCGAAAACGCCGAGAACAATCCATTGGGCGATGCAAACAAAGTAGTTATGACAAAACTTAGAGGTGACAAAGAGAAAGGTCCAACATGTCCCAAGCTATTAAAAAGCATCGTGGAAGCCCTTTTCCCTACGCAGATAAATTAACCTCCATTACAGTCAAATACGTTTACGGTCATAGACTCACCATTGGTAACTGAAGAGGAAGTAATAAAAGAAGCCAATAGGTATGGAAATACGGCCTAGATGGAATCTCCAACAAGGCTTTGAAAATTGCGATAACACGCGATACGGGTCTCTTTTCAGAGCTCTTCAACCGCTGCTTGCAAGAAGGCATCTTCCCAAAAATTTAGAAGAAACAGCGATTGGTTCTTTTGCAGAAACCAAACAAACCGGCTGGAGAACCAAGCTCGTACCGCCCTCTCTACAAACTGGACACTCTTGGCAAAACTCTAGAACGAATAAAATGTGCGCGATTGGAGAAGCATCTAGAGCAAGAACCTCCAGGACTCGCCAAAACCAAATATAGTTTTCGTAAGCAAAGGCCAACCACCGATGCGATCAGAAAGGTGACCAATGTCGCAAGCAACGCCATCGAAGGAATGAGATTGCGGTAACTGTAGTAGGAAAAGAACTCAGACAGGTAGAAAACCAACTTATATGAAGATGCCTCTGAAAGGAGAAAAAACTGGCTTGTAAGTAAAAAGCTTCAATTAGCAGCTCAAAACAGAAGCAGTGTTAATCACAAGTAGAAAAAAAGTTTTACACCCACATTGAGAAAGCATGTGAAAAAGCGGCCCGAATAACAGTGGCCTTATCGAGAACGATGGCAAATATTGGAGGACTAAGTCAGGAGAAACGCTAAACTCACTCTTGGCTAAAGTCAGTCAGTCGGTGCTAAAGTACGCGGCGCCTATATGGGGACCAGCAATACAAAGTAAAACGTGGGCTAGTAAAGCAAAATCTGTTACGCGGGTGAATGCAATAAGGGCAATTAAATAGTGGATTCCACACGGTCTCGCACGAGGCATCTGGGGTCATAGCGGGTGTCATGCCGCCTGACATAATGACACCGGAACTCAAAAGAGTGTATGAGAAATCCAGAGGCATTGGAAGACGCCTTACAACAGCAGAGCGAAAGGTAGGGATTTAGAAAAGCATATTTGAGTGGCAGAGGCGCTGGGAAGTGGCAGAAAAAGGAAGGTGGACGTTCAAACTAATCAGGAACATACAAAAATGGGTGGAGAGAAAACACGAAAAAACAGATTATTATCTGACGCAATTCCTGATGGGACACGGATGCTTCCAACAATATCTGTATAGATACCGTCACGATGACGGAACAGAATGTTCATTCTGCGGAAATGGCAGTGAAAGCGCGCATCACATTTTCTTTTCCTGGCCAAAATATGAGGTGGAGAGAGCGTTTGCTCTATATAGAGACTCATATAAAGGAATTAAGAAAAAAAGAAAGACGGCGCAATAGCGGAAACAGAATAACAAGCAACGAATAGAAGAGAAAACTAGCCATGAAGAGCCAACCTTGGCTGAGCCTGGTTCTACGAAGAAATGCCAAACGGCGGTCCCTTAAGATCAGTGAACTGAGTCGGAGTTAAGGGTTTAGTACGTAGGTGTACTGTTACGCAAGTCCAGCATGGGACGATATTCTATGCCGGGCGTGGTCCCGAAAAAGGTGTACCCTAAGCGTGCAGCATGAATCGTGCGTGCCGTCGAAGACGTACAGAATTCTAATTCTGCAGAAAAAAAACCACAGGTGTTTTATTTATTTATTTCGGTTAGTGCAAGTGTTAAATTTTACATGGTCATTCGAGCACTAGTGGAAAGTACAAAAAAAATTATAAAAGGAAAAAATTGACGAAGCAGTCAAAATAAATTCTAAAAAGAAAACCAAAAAAACAAAAAAAAAAAATAAATAAGAATGAAGTGAGTCATTGTGTATAATTTACGTTGCAGAAAACAAAAAAAAACAGCTAATAAATGAAAAAGGAAGAAATTTTAAATACAAAAGTGTTTAAAGGAAAAATAAAACCAAGAAGGTAAAGTGACACACGCATTTACATATATATGGAAAAACACGCAAAATCATAAACATCAAATTTACACATATGAAAAGTGCAGTGCTGAAATTAAAGGTGCTAACCAAATAGGTACTAAGTGGAACAAGTACAGTGTAGGAAGAGAAATATAGAACAAAAACAAAAAAGGTGCAGTTAGTTAAAAAGGAAATATACCGCACTTGTACCCAAGTATCATACAGTCGTGCGCAATTAATCTGCTACGTCAAGTTGTTTTACAAAACAGCAAAAGTGAAGTTGTACACACATAATATATAAAACATAAACTAAAAACAGGCTGGCGCGAAAGTAATAACAAATAAAACACATAAATTAATAATCTGAGCGGGCGTGAAAAGTAGAACAAAGCAAAACACAAAACATATCAGAAACATATAAATATATAGTTAAAACATACATATATATAAATACAAAATTGAAAGAGAAAATGCAAAGTAAAACAAGGACAACAATTACTAGAAATCGCCTATACAGAGACCTCACATTCCATTATACAATTTACGTATTTCGCACCCTAAGCCCTTGGAGGAAACCAAAGTAAGTTGCATCGTTCCATATAATACTTATTATATGTATGTAGAAATGTATGTTGACCTACGATTTTTTATATGTATATAGAAAAAAATCGGAAATTTACGAACCACTTTAAAGGTCAAAATAAACGGTTACCAAACTGCTTAAATTGTCGGTTTAATTTACGGGAAACCCGAAAAAAAACGCTATCAGGCAAAACAGTTTGGTACAATACAAAAATATTATAAAGGGTTGTCAAAAAAGTCTTGCAGTACTTTTATTGAATTTTTTTTTTTATTGAAATTGAAATGAATTTTTGATGACTTGATGCCCAGCTCTTGACCGATGCTACGGCTGCTACTATGCCGGTCTCTTTCGACCAATTCAGCGATTTTATCGCAATTTTCGACGACGGGCCTTCCGAGCGTGTCGCATCTTCGACCACCTCTACACCAGAACAAAAACGTTGAAACCATCGTTGTGCGGTGGAAATGGAAACTGTATCGGGTCCATAAACTGCACAAATTTTATTGGCGGCTTGAGATGCATTTTTGCCTTTATCGTAGTAGTACTGTAAAATATGCTGTATTTTCTCTTTATTTTGCTCCGTGTTTGCGACGGTATAACTCACGAACGACTTAAAAGAAACGACAATCAATCAAACACGTGTTAGCGCGTGAAATGAGCTTTCCAAAAAAGTATAGCATGACCCGATGCGACGAATAAAACTAGAACTACGCGCTTTCAGCGCCAACTAGCGAAAATACCGCAAGACTTTTTTGACAACCTAATATATCATCACCTAAAATGCAAATTATCGTATCATCAAAAAATTCAAAATTGAGTTTTTAACTGATTACGATTCACCACATCAAATTACTTATGTATGTGTCACAAATTTTAAGCTTTTGCGATCAGAAATACCCAAGCTATATTAAAAATTCAAAAATCGTATCATCAAGTACTTGATTTCGTTAAACAAAATAACGTATCATATGTGTCACAAATTTTAAACTTCTGTGATCAGAAATACACAAGCTATATTAAAAATTCAAAAAATTTTATCCTCAAGTGCTTGTCTTCGTTAAACAAAATAACGTATCATCACTCATGTACATATGTAAGTATAACAGATTATTTGTTTTTTTTATAGCGCAGTTAGTCATGATTTATTGTTTATGTTTATTTTTAGTGATTATATTCAATGTGCTTCGGTTAGGTTAGGTTACATGGTTGATCAAAGATCGAACGTGGACTACTACATATACTTATGTAGTCATTTGTGAGGCCATAGAAACTCCTGTGTTCGAACTTATAAATTAGCAAAATTTTTAGTAGCAAATACAAATTTCCTCAGGCGTTTAATTCCCATTCCCGCCTTCCTCTCTAACGCGCGACAGCCAAGAAGGAAGTATTGAGTTGTTTCCACCTAATCTTCTTCCACACCGCTTCTGCAGATGACGTCTGGTAGGATTCCTAGCCTTCCCGCAATGGCGTATTAAAAGCCCCAAAACTAGGGAGAGGCTGGGCTTACTGAGGGCAGAGAAATCACTAGATCTCTTGCGAACGATCTTGGGCCAAAAGACTTTTGCGACAGCGCATGTACCAATAGTGACCCAGAGGTGACCAGGCTCCGCGAGGCCCTGCAATTAAGTAATAGAAGAAGATACGATAGCACAGATCCACACCCATTTAACCGATAACGGTTTTAGAGTGCCTTTTTTTCATAAGCTTTACAGTTTCCTGCGATTCCGTTGTAGCCTGGCACTCATAACAGTTTTATCACAAAGACATTCGATGCTATTGATAGCGAGGTTAGGTCTTTGTTCAGCTCTGAGGCTGGAATCGCCGCTGTGCTATCTGAGTGGATGATCACTTCTCTGAAGGAGGCTACACTCCGGAGTAGTAAATCTACTGCTCCCTTAATCGCTATGATCTCTGTCTGGAAGACACAGCAATAGTTAGGAAGTCTGAAACTGGAGTTGAGAGAGAGCTTCTGCTAGTAGACCCCTCCACCAACCTACCTCACAAGCTTTGACCCATCCGTCAAGAAGCTCGCTGTCTCTCTTCTCCAACGGCTTATTCCCAACCACAACTCCCTTGTTATATAGGTAGAGAAGGAGCTGCCATAGTTCAGTTTAGCGACTCCATGATCAAAGCGATCCGGTATGAAGTCAAAGTGAGTGAGGTTTTCCGAGTGTTTAGACTGATATTTTAGGTATTCAGCAGCCTAATATTTTGCAAACACAAAGTTTAACAATAACTAAGAAGAAATGGCAACATCTTCATGACCTAAAAGCTTTGATTCCAGCAGACTATTATTACTTTTATGATAACATACCTTTTGATTAATTAATTGTTTAATAAATAATAACACTGGCCTACAAAAAAATTTTTTTTTGTTTGGTACAGCTCTGTCCGTATCTGTAGTTGGTAAAGTAAGTAGTATTTACTGTATTGCTGCTACTAGATGTCAGCTGACAGCTCTGGTTTACCTACAAGTCTTATTTTAATTTTTTCCGGTTTTATTCAAAGTCTGTCAATCTGGTTATCACTTTTATGAGA